>NW_022145687.1:0-3786 GCF_002938485.1 Sitophilus oryzae | reverse complement strand
GATTTTCTTTCCTGTAAATTTAATCTAATACCTATATTACCTATGTTGCCATATTATCAAGAAATATTTTTTTAACTAAAAAGTAAACAATTTTCACTAGTAATACCACTAGAGGTCAAATTATTTCCGGAAATTTTTTCGAGCTCATGAATATTTTGAAAATTATCCCGAGTCGAAGACGAGGGATAATTTTCTAAAAGTATTCATGAGCGAGAAAAAATGTCCGGATTTAATTTGACCTCGTGTGGTATTCGGTAAGAAAATTCCACACCAAATTGTGTTTGATAATCAAATAATTAAGATGTATTTTTCGGTTTTTGATCGAATTGATTATTTAGTTACTATGATAACTAAGTGACACCCAAACACAAAGAATATACCTAGCTAGAAAAAGAATGGACTCTGCCATACTGAAAAATGGTACTGCAGAAGTGGCGCCATCTATCAAGTAGGGCTTGTTTTAAATGGTTCGAAGCGCGGGCTTTTTAAATGAGCGTATTTATTGAATTTTGCTATAAAATAATTAAATTTGCTTATTAAATCTTTAAAGGGCTTAAAAAAAACTATTTTATTTAATATCGTTGTGATGAGTAAAAAATATGATTTAACAGTATAATTTATATAATTATTAAATAAAATTAAAGCCAAACATGTGTAAATATTATTTATTATTTAAAGTTTTTATTTATAAGTCAAATATTTAAACATCGTTTATTATAATAAAACAAGACCAACGTAATACGCCCAAAGTTTTGTAAATGGACTAAATATAAATAGGTACTTAAATGATGGCAAAAAAAGACTTACATTATATTTTTAGGGCCACAAACAAAAGGAATTGTCTAATAAAAACACATACAACAAATTATAGTTTGAAAAACGTTTTGATAATAATTTTTGATGATTGGCGCTATGACAACGACAATATTTTTTGAGAATTTGACAATAGTATGACAATGGCCGTTGGAAACTATGGAAACTACAAAAAAAATCTGATTGAACGCCATGTGGCAATAACTAATAGCAATTTCTTAACCTAAAAATTAATTGCACCACCACCTAGCGCCCGAGGCTGGAACTATTTTATTTGAAATTTCCGTGGAAACGGTGGAACCGCTTTTGCTATTTCACTTTCCGGCCCCTGCCCAAACATAAAAACTATTTCAGTTTTGAAGCTGTCAAGCGGCAGGGCTTAAAAAATGTTTCGCTTCGGTCATGAAAGCAAAGAAAATATTCACCAGGAGATTAAGCAGTTGACACCCGCGAATACTAGGAAATCGAAGTCAAGCGTATGGAAGCAGTTTACAAACTTTCACCTCAGCTTTGTAATTGAAATGTATCAAAATTATCATGTAAACAAATAAAAACCAGACTCTCAAAAAGATATTCTGTCATTATAAACGTCAAAAAATTTCCAGTATAATTCGCTGTTGGGTGCCCACAAGAAAAAAAATTTCACTTATAATATCACAAGAGCTGAAATTATTTTCGGAAATTTTTTTGAGGGCACGAATATTTTGAAAATTATCCCGAGTCGAAGACGAGGGATAATTTTCCTAAAATATTCGTGCCCGAAAGAAAATTTCCAGGAATAATTTAAGCTTGCGTGGTATTCGGTAAGAAAATTTCACACCTAAATTTGAAAAAAAAAAAAATATTAATCCAACATGACATTTTAAAATAATTTCAATTTGTTAAGTTGGCCAAGGTATTAATAATTGTGTTTTTAATATTAATAAAACCTATAATTACTAAATGTGTTTCGTTATTATTTTGCTATATTAGTCGATATCATTAAAGATTTGGCATTGAAGATAATTCAACATGAAATAAATTCTAAAAAAATCATATAGATATATCCATCATATTTCGTTAAATAGAAAAATACCAGCTTTAGTTAAATAAAGGCGGCAGAACTATATTTTTTAGAACATGGCAATTTCGAAGAAATTCATATGTAGGTATATCTAACATATTTCCTTAAATAAAAAATACCGTATGATCGAGAAAAAACGGCGTCAACGATGGCTATGAAATGAAGGTCGCTGTCATTTTATATGTAAATTTATATGGCCAACTGGACGCCGTTTTTTTTCGATCATACGGTATTACCAACCTTAGTTACATCAAATGCTAAAACTCAAATGAGTAATATTTCAATATATAGACATTGTAGTTCATTCACATTATGATTGTAGATCTTATGTTTACCTTTTCAACTGTCAAAAAATTTCCACTAAAGTTTCGTGGCGCCTCGAAAAAATTTCCGGAAATTTTTTCAGTTGCCATGGTAACTAGTCAACATTAAAGCATGTTATTGGTTGAAAAGTAGAGGTGTGAAATTTTCACTAAAATTTATCCGTTGCCATGGTGATTTGTCAAAAAAACACGTTTTGATTGGTTAAAAATTACAGGTGTGGAATTTTCAAAAAAAATTTCAAAAATTTTCGTATTTTCAAATTTTTTTCGCGAAAAAAACCTCATAGGCGTGTTTCTGGGGTTGAACTATACTACCAGTTAAAATACTTGCACTTATTTCTGGAACACCCTGTATATAAAATATATACATCTGTACACGAATTAAGGTGCCACCCGATATAATTCCTATACTGTCGAATTCTACACCGTGAATCTAGAGTTCACATAATACTGCTGCTGTAATATTTTAATACATTTTATTAGCGACATTACCATGTTGCTTTATAATGGCGTTTATTATGGATTGCAACTGGAAAACTCCCCGGATATCTAATTAATTGCCCTAACAAGGTTCCCTGCCAACTATTTCTGACCATTTCACACCTGGAGATCTATTCATGACTGCAGTAAACTATTAAACTGTACGAGTGTCGCAAATAAAACAAATCGTATGGTAGTGCGGTCGGAACCACGGTTGCTTTCGTGAAAATACTGTAGCAAGTATGCAGGGTTGTGATCGTAGAAAACGAAGCTACAGTAACAATTTTTTTGTGATTATATGTGTATAAATTTAAGATTAATGTGCGATATACTGTAAATGTTAAAATAAATTAACACTATCTTCAAAAAAATCCTATATAGGGGTTTTTCGCCACTGCAAGAAAATCTACAAAAAAAAATAGTTATTTTATGTGTTATTTTTTTATTTTATACACTTCTGCGTTAATCCCAAACGGAAACTAATATCTGACAAACGAATCTAAAACAGCGGAAGGAATTCGGGCAAAAAAAGTCGATGGTGTCACGTTTAATTATAGAAAAGCAAAGTTGCTCGATATTACCTATAAATTCAATATATTTTAGTTCATTTCAGCATACATAATTATATATATGCTAATATGTTGACGTAGTTCTTATTGTAATAATGTATATTTATCTAATTAACAGTTTTCGTTCATTCTGCCTATTATAAAAGGTAAAGTATTTCTTTAAGATAATGTCCGCTTAGGGTAAGCTGGCAACGCTGACAAAATTCATCATGGCATCCCGGATTCAACCAGTCTGATTGGTTGAGATTCTCGCACGTCTTGCCGCCATTACCCCCAACTTTATGCCCCTCTCTAGGAATAGTAGAAACAGTCACTACTATTGAAAAATTCAGTGGCGGGGTTATTGTATTGTGTTTTATATCTTTAACTTGATTTGTGTTTATTGTAATTAGTACACGCGTTTTAACAAATATTACTATATTTGGCAAATGACTAAACAAAATGTAGGTACATTTAAAGTAAAATAATATTATAAACTTTACTGGAAAATATTATAAAAATTCCTGATATATTTTTATGAAACACCGCACGCTCGTGG
>NW_022145686.1:2265894-2300422 GCF_002938485.1 Sitophilus oryzae | reverse complement strand
CGGAACGGAATGGAATGGAAATTTTGAATCACCGCACATTAGCGCGGACTTCCTCGGAAAAAATTATTTGTACATATTTGAGTAATTTACGACTAGACTGGCTTGGTTTAAGTTTTAGTGTGTGTTGTTCTTTTGCGATGGATACTTTAGAATTTCATCCAATGCATTTTCTCTCATTTGTTGATTATGATAATTTTTATCACTCAATAAATAAAGATGTGGATAACCACGAATAAAATTAATCAATTGTTCTTCATCCATCGTATCCACAAACACAGAACTGCGTGATTATATAATAAATAACTTGCTCTAACCTGTCTAAAATTCTTGTGCATCGTGCGTATTTTGTAAACATTCTATTGAAAATCTGAGGGGTTTGTGGAACCACGGAAAAAATTCGCTCGGCAAGCAATCCCAGCGATTCCCTTCCGTTCCGATCCATTCCTCGCGGCTCCGGTCCGCGGTAGTGTGCGGCCTCTAACTTAATTATATACTTTTTAAAATTTCCGTTCCATTGCGATCTGTTCCGATCCATTCCGTTCCGCGATAATGTGCGTCCTGCTTTATATGGAACTGAGATTTATTTTATGTATCTAGCTTATGGCTTTAGTACACATAAAATCACACATTATTATCGTCAAAGATTTAATAAATAAGAACAAAAATTGTAAATGTTTGATCCATTTCCAAATTTTTAATCAATCATTTTCCAAAATTTAATCCATTACTGTAAAAATTTCTATTTTATTCTACTGTGAAAACTTCATTAGACAAAAAGAAATATTCATATGTCTATTTCATCATTCCTAACATTAACACCGTCAGAATTGTATATTTTTACAGTAATAGATTAAATTTTTCAAAAATAATAAGAATATTATTTGTAGACTTATCTGTTATAAAAAAACTAAAGTGTTCTCGAATAGTTGCATTTAGATATTTTAAATAGTTTCTTTCTTTGTCTTTTTTGCTTCCGACTACGGGAAGAGATATACTTCCCGCAATGTTAAGCATTGTTTTGTTCGTTAGGAAGTTTTTTTTATTAGTAAGCCACTGCTGGGACAACTAGTCTTCGTGGGATTAACGCGGCAACGTTTACAAAAAAATAACTATTTTGTTTATTCATAAACATAAGATTACCAATAAGTAATCTTATGTTTATGAATGTTTTTTTTTAATTGTTTGGTACGCTTTAAAATGTTTACTATGTTTTCCCTTTTAATATTTAGAATGTTATGTCGTTACTTTCTATAATTTTTAATAAATATACTAATGAAGTAAATTGTAATTTTAAGATATGTGGATCACCTTAAATATTGAGGTGATCCAATATTCTTAAAAGTTTTATTGGTTCTAACTTCCACCAACATTCTTCCTCGCCATATTCGCCCTGTGCAATAGAATAACTTTTATTGGCAACCTTTAGTAAATGTTACTTTTACTAGTAAATGTTAGAAAATACTAGGAAAAGTCGACAAACCTCTTTAAAATACAACATTCACTGGTCCAATGCATAATTGTTAGCATTTACTAGTGAATGTTAACAATCACTGAATTTCCGACTTTCACTGTAACATATACAAGGTATTCCAAGCTAATCGTGTATTAGAAGTTTCTAGACACATCTCTAGACACAGTTTGCACATCATTGTTTCACAACAAAATCTATCGACTAAAAATATTTTCAATATGGCCGCACTTTCGGAGATACCGGAAGTTGACAGCAACTTTCTTAATTTAAATAGGTACCATTATTTCTTATTGCATATTTAAATTCTCTTTATCACCTAACATTAACAGTCTTTCAAAAAAAACATATTTAAAATTTTTGGACAAATAAACTTTCTGGTCTAAATTTTTTTATTACCACAGTCACTGTGATATAAAGAGAAGCCTGTCAGAAGACTGGGAAGAAGAATGTCATATAATGTGAGTATAATAAAACATGGTATGCCTATGCGCATGTATAGCTCCACTTTCCCTAGGAGATGCAAGACCTTGTCGATGGTGGGGAAGCTCCTTGTCAGGTGCTGGCAGAATCTCCTCTAGCACTTTGGCTCGGTCCAAGAAGCATCTCACTCATTGTCTTGTCTCTGGCTGTAGTGGCCAGGGAATTGCACCAAGACATTTAAACCAGGCACCTTCTACTGTCTGTGGTCATGTCTCGCGGGTAGAGGGTGTGGGGGGGTCTTGGCTTAACCGCCTGGACCAAGAGGAGACAACCTCACCAAAAACCTAAATCCTACGATGGCGGGACCAGGTCAAAGGGATGCGTGGCTAGATAGGGGACTAGCCATTACTGGTCTCAACCTTGGGGCATCAGGGGGCACCCCATTGTATTTACCCCTTACTTCTACATGCGGGGCTCTGTAGAAGTGGACTGACTTTCCCTAGCGACTCGTGGGAACACTATGAGCAGTAATAAAAATAAAAACACCAACACCACCGGAGAAGCTGTGGGGAAACCCCCTAGCGACACTGGGAACAGGAACAATGAAAGTTCCAGGGGGTCAAACCCCCCAAAGAAAACTACAGGAGAGGTGGCTGACACTTGCGCGGGACCGTCCTGCGCTAGTGATACTCAAGCTACCACCTCCTTTAGCAAGGGTCGGGAGCTTACCTCTAAACCCAACAGGCGACACAGACTACCGTTTAGTCTACCTGGCCTGGGTCAACCAGGCGGGTTGGACGATCCGCTGAGAGTGGGTCTTAGCGGAGCAGAAGCACGGAGATACCTCCGACTGCTCCACGCAGGACTTGCTCCAGAGGAAGCAAAAGAGAAAGTACTCCTCCATAGAGGGGAGGGCAAAGGAACCAAGAAACAGGCCGGCGCATCTTCACCAAAGGGCAAAAGAGGGAACGAAAACCTTTCACCTCTGCTCCGGCAAGAAGAGAAAAAAGCCAGGATGGAAAGACGTCCAACACCGAGAGGCAAGCAGGGACATATCACCAGCTTTGCCTCTATTGCTGGACAAGTGAAAATGGCAGTGCTACCAAAGGATTACCCAGAGGTTGTACTGACCACCGACCAGCAACGGCTCTAGAAGAGGCGATACTGGACGAAGTAGTGGCGATTGGAGAGCAACACAACGACGGACAAAATATGGGTCAAATGCGATTTGCGGGGATTCACTTTCGGGTGGGCATGATTGGTTGATAGAAACGGCACCTAAACTTAAGAATTGGCAGGGGCCGGGACTGGTTGCTCTGAAGGGAGAAAACATCCCTAATGAGGCGACCATCACGGTCTTTTTGCCAAGGAGCAAAGGGAAAGACACCACCTACCTGCTGAACCTTTATCCAGGGTCAGAACTCCGATGTAAGGACGTCGTATTGGCGAATCATCAACTCGAGGGAGGAGGGCCACGGCCAAGTCCTCACAATAGGAATTGACCTCAAATCCAAGGAGGCAATAGAGAAAGAGGATACACTCTTTACTATAGATTCGGGACAACACCGGTATCAGGTCTAAGAAGAGACCAAGCTAAACAGGTAGAGAAAATGGAGACAGATCCTCCAGCCTCTACCTCACAGGTACCTCAGCCGAAGACTAGCTCCTCGACTGTGAAGGGCAGGGAGGGCCAAACCCCAACCGTGGAAGCGTGTATATCCTCGGAGAAGGTTGATGGCCACTTCTCGGAGGAGGAACTTCCGTTGTCAGAGGAAGATGAGGAACACCCTATCCCCTCTACAACGGGAGAATTCTCACACACCCCAGTAACCTAAACCAGGTCCAAAGTCCTACTCCAGCCCCTCTTCCCACCCCAAACTTATCCTTTCTTCTCCCCCCATGCATGGGATATCCCAAATAAACCTTGCACCATGCAAAAGGGTCTTCCGCTACAATAGCAAGACTCTTTGAGAAAAATCATTACGCAATGGTACTAGCCCAGGAACCCTGGGTGTATCAGGGACAAATTAGAGGTTTGTCTGGAAAAAATTCAAAGGTAATATATGATAACAGGCAGGAATTTAGAGCCTGTAGTCTTACTTAAGAAAGGACATTAACTACACATGTGTTTCAGAATTTACAACCCGAGATCTTGTTCCTATCATGGTTCAGCATAATATCGAGGATTGCAGTAAAGACATCGTGATTGCCTCTGCTTACTTTCCGGGTGACGGGGAGGCACCGCCTCCGGAGGTACGGGAGCTCGTGCAATTCTGCAGCCAACGGCGACTACCTCTGCTATTGGGATGCGACTCCAATACACACAATGAGGTATGGGGAAGCACTAACACTAACACTAGAGGTGAGTGTTTACTTGAATTCCTCTTAGCATGCAATCTTGAAGTTCTCAATTATACGTTTGTGACAAAAACCCCCACGTTTGTGACAAAAACGCGGGCAGAAGTGTTAGATTTAACAATCGGGAGTGCTGGTGTAATCAGTTCGTGAAACACTGGAGGGTCTCAACGGAACTCTCCCTATCAGATCACAGAATCATCGAGTTCAAATTAGGAGAAATCACACTCCAAACAGAAACTCGAAGGAATCCAAGAAAAACAGACTGGGACATATATAACACCAATCTCGTAGACAACCTAAACCGTATAGATGCAAGTAGGGCCAGAAACCATCTGCATCTAGAATGGTACGAAAGGGAAGTCAGCGGTGCAATATTGGATGCATACGAATCTAGTTGCCCCGCAAGTAAAGGCATACAAAAAAGTAACAACAAGCCCTGGTGGAACAAGAAGTTGGCCAATCTTAGATCGGAGGTCCGCCGACTCTTTAATAGAGCTAAATCCAGTGCCGAATGGCAGCTCTACAGCGAGAAATTAACTGAGTATAATGAGATAAGAAGAGCAAAGCGGTCTGACTTTAGATCCTTTTGCGAAAACATCACTTCTACTCCTGATGCAGCTAGATTACATAAAGCTATGGCCAAGAGTGGATCTATCCTCAACATGGCACTTAAGAAATCTGACGGAAGCTACACGGAGGGAGAGGAAGAGAGAGCAAATCTCCTACTTTATATACACTTTCCAGGTAGCATACCTATTGATACTCATGTAGCTCCCACTGAACCCCACAATCCTTGCAGGGAAGATTGGGAAGTGGCCAAGCTAGTAATAACAGAACAAAAACTGAAATGGGCGATCGACACCTTTCAGCCCTATAAAGCAGCAGGAGTAGATGGGACCTTTCCTGCCCTTCTAAAGGAAGGTCAGCAAATAGCTACTCACCATCTACTAAGCATTACAAGAAGCAGTCTAGCGATGGGATATATACCAACCACATGGAGAAGAGCAAAAGTAATCTTCATACCCAAAATAGACAAAACTGACTGGACAAATCCCAAGTCATTTAGGCCTATTAGTCTCACATCGTTCATACTAAAAACGCTGGAGAAAGTAGTTGACACCATATTGGAGAAAATCATATAAAGGTTAAACCACTGCATGATAGTCAGCATGCATATAGAACGGGCAGATCCACAGAAACTGCTCTGTACCAATTAACGGAGCTAATATAGACAAGTCTGGATAGCAAAGAAACAGCAATTTGTGCCTTCTTGGATATTGAGGGGGCGTTTGACAATATACCACATAAGGTGGTCAGGCGATCTCTAGAAACAAGAGGGGTGAACAGAACTATTATTCGCTGGTTTTGGGAGATGCTGTCAACACGAGAGGCTCAGATGGGTACCAAAACTGTAGCTGTTAAAACAACGCAAGGAACTCCACAAGGTGGAGTAACCTCCCCTTTGCTGTGGAGCTTGGTAGTGGATGAACTACTAGACGAATTAACTCTAGCGGGAATACACTGCATTGGGTATGCAGATGACATAGTCATGATCGCTCGGGGGAAACATGAAGGCACCCTGTGTGATATTATCCAAAGACGACTCCGTATCACTGAGAGATGGTGCAGGACTGTCGGGCTGTGTATCAACTCAGACAAAACCGCGATAGTGCCATTTACCAGAAAGTGAAGTCTGAAAAACTTGAAAAGAATCCAACTAGATGGAAAGGAAATACTGCCATCACAGGAAGTTAAATATCTGGGTATAACCCTGGATAGTAAACTCATTTGGAACAGGCATATTAAGAACACTACCAGCAAAGCCACAAAGGCTCTCATGATATGCAGAAGACTGGCCAGAAATAGATGCGTAGGCTGCTCCCCTAACATTTTGCGCTGGATGTATACCATGATAGTAAGACCCATGATTACCTATACAGTTGCCTGGTACACAAAACTGAGCAACGGACGGCAAGGCTAAACCTATAAAAGTCAGAGACTAGCATGAGACGCATCACAGGAGCCAGGAGAACCCCTGTCCAACAGCAGCAATGGAGGTCATTCTAGATCTAACACTCACTGCACATTGTCATTGGTAGATATGCCAATGCGACAATGATTAGAATGGTCACTAACGGAATTAGTACTGGGAGAATTGTCAGATCAGGGGCTTGGAACACCCTCAAAAAGGAAGTACCACTCCTGCAACTCCCAGTGGACGATATGCCAAGAACGTACAACTTTGACAAACATGTCAATGTAGTATTGAGCAATAAGAAGGATTGGAAGAGCGAAACGCTTGCCCATCAGTTAAAAGACCATACCATAACTTGGTATACTGATGCTTCCAAATCCAATACGGGAACAGGGATCGGAGTGTTTGGGCCGAGAGCTAATTACTCCGAACCAATGGGCCCTAGTATCCTACAGGCAGAAATCTACGCTATCGAGAGATGCGTACAACTTATCTTAGATAGGAACTATCGGACACAAGAAATAGCCATCTTATCTGATAGTCAAGCAGCGTTAAAGGCGATCAACTCAGTATCAATCAATTCGAAATTGGTCAAAGAATGCATAGAGAAGCTGAATAAATTAGGCAAAGAAAACAAAGTCCTCCTACACTGGGTGCCTGCTCACCAAGGGATAGAAGGCAATGAAAAAGCAAATAATCTAGCTAGGAAAGGAGCGAACACTCCACTAACTGAACCAGAACCGTTCTGCTTTCCAAGTGGTAACCAACTCAAGGCGGAACTCAAGAACTTGGAAGATTCCATCCGCAACCTGGAATGGAAATTTTCCAATGGTCTAAGACACTCGAAGAAGTTTCTGAGGGCTTATGATGAAGAAAAATCACAGATCTTCCTGGGTCTGAGTAAGAACAATCTTCGGATTGTCACGGGGTTTTTAACAGGACACTGTCTCCTCAACGAACACCTCAGTAGATTGAAACTAAGAAGAAACGGCGAATGCAGATTCTGTGGGGAAGATGGGGAAACACCAGTACACCTCATCACTGAGTGCGCCGAGATGACAACCATTCGTGCCATGAATTTTGGTACGACTGATATTGGAGATGGAGAACTACCCTCTATAAAACCGTCCCAGATACTGGCTTTTGTCAAAGCCCTGGGACTGTATGATGAGTTATGATTAAAGAAAGGGGGACACAATGGATCTGTAAGGTCGAAGTGATTAACCCCCCTCCCACTCATTCTAAATTCTAAAATTCTAAATGTATAGCTCCATCTAAAAAGTATCCACTAAAAATTTAATAACATACCAAAAAGCTAGTGTCCAATATACCGGTAAAATTATGATCATCTTCTTTCCAAGAGAGATTCTTTTATTTTCTAATAAGGTTTAGCGCTAAACTTTATTGCCGGCGTAAATCTCCAATATTTAATTTTGATTAAATATATGAAACCACTATTGATATATTTTTCTATTAAAGTGACATTTAAAGAACATCCAAGGTAAGATATAAAGTGTTAAAAACAGTTCAAAGACTGTAAAGTTACAGGCTAGTTTAAAACAGAAGATATAAGCGACGCCACGGTAAGAATTTTAGTTTTATTTTTTTGTTGTTATTCAATAAGACTTTATTTTATAAATTTATGTTAAAAACATGAAAACAACACATTTACCCTCAACAAGCGCTATTTAAACATCTGTAAAATGTTTACGTTTAAGAATTAGGCCTCGCCGCGCCTATTACTTTTTTTAAGTTAGGGTACCAATATGCAACTGTTAAAGGCGCACTCGATTTTATTAAGTATTGTTCCTATCAGCGGTGGCTAAAGTTTCATTGGGGTCTGTGTGGCACCACCACGCCAAGAATGTTTCATTATTAGGATGGTGGGTAGTCTAAAAAATGTGCCTCACTGTGACGCTAATTTTGAGGAAGCATTTATTGAGTGGTTTGATGAATTTAAAGAGGCTTAAGTGAGATGAAAATCATCGAGACATTGATTTTGAAAAGAAGCAAGAAAAATGAGAAATAGCATCACTACTTTCTCACGTAATAAAAGAATAGTTTTTTAGTTATCGTTACCGAGTCCCGAAGGTACCGAAAGAACCGGGAATTAATAATTTCGAGTCCCGGTTCTTTGATATCTTAAAAGAACCCGGAATTTCCGGTTCTGAACCCTAGTTATCATATTATAAAAAAATTCTGTTTCTAACTAAAAACTAAAAAAAATTACCAGATTTTTTTTTAATTTATACTACCCCTTATAATATTTGCCCTTATTTAAGGCTCACCCTGTATAGGGCGATTCACGGTTATGGTACGTTATAAGATCATCGAGACATTGATTTTTCCCCGAAGAGTAACCATAACTCCGATTCTGCATCTCTTACTTATAGAAGAGAGAACACTGAATAATCAATACCAGAAAAGAAAGAGATGTGGTATATGGCAACCATATGCCAATGAGGAAATGATAAAAAACACAAATCTCATGAATCAAATGTGCCCGATCCATGTGCGGCCAATGCAGATCCTATATTAGCATGAACTGTATTTGAAAAAGTTATGTACATTCAAAATTGAAATTTCAAAACAGCACAAAGAATTGTACGGACAGCTATAACAAAAAAGAAAAACGAAAGCTGGGAAAGAAACTGCAGTACGGCACGGATAAATTATATAAGCAGCTCGTTAGTCTTTTCCAAAAGTGCTTTAATGGTGAAAATATACCG
Source organism: Sitophilus oryzae (assembly GCF_002938485.1). Classification (NCBI taxonomy): domain Eukaryota; kingdom Metazoa; phylum Arthropoda; class Insecta; order Coleoptera; family Curculionidae; genus Sitophilus; species Sitophilus oryzae. The sequence goes on along the minus strand of NW_022145686.1, from coordinate 2,291,469 downwards.
AAAGAATGGAAGACATCATATATAACAACAATACACAAGAAAGGAAGTAAAGACGATTGCGATAACTATCAAGGAATCTCCGTGCTGAGCTCTGTTTCAAGGGTCTATGGAAAATTGGTCAAAAAGAGAATTGAGGAAGAATATCGGGATATGGAGGCTGAAGAGCAAGCGGGATTTAGAGCTGGTAGATCCACGGTCGACCATTTATTTACACTAACACAGATAATTGAGAAAAAGATGGCAAGAAATCAAGAAATACATCTCCTCTACGTAGACCTCAAGAAAGCATATGATGTGTACCCCAGTCTAAATTGCGGGAAGCCCTCGAGAAAACGAATATCAGCATAACATTAATTAAGGCTGTCCAAGAACTTTATAAGAACAACATTAGCCAAGTAAAGAAAGGAAAAACAATATCAAAGGGATTCAGCATAAACAAAGGTCTTAAACAGGGCTGCTGTCTATCGCCCACACTGTTTAAAATCTATTTGGAACAAGCTCTGAAAACGTGGAAAAGGAAGTGTGAACAGATGGGGATACTATTAAACGACTCGATACTTTACACTCTTTGTTTCGCTGATGATCAAATAATACTAGCTCAAGACTACGAGGATCTGGAATATATGACCCGCAAACTAATTGAAAAGTATAACAAGTGGGGGCTGGAGGTAAACCTTAAGAAGACGGAATATATGTGTATCGGCGGCGAACAACAGAACATAATCCTAGAACAGCAACAGCAAGAAATAAAACACTGCCAAAAATATAAATACCTTGGCATGCACATTACCACCCTTGGTAGCCTTGATGAAGAAATTAAGTGCAGAAACAACCATGGAAGACAAGCAATTAGACAACTCAACAGTATTTTATGGGATAAGGCCGTATCAAAAGAAAACAAACACAAAATTTATAACAGCATAGTTAAAAGTATCATTAGTTATGGTAGTGAAGTATGGCCTTTGAAAAAAAGAAACCTTAAGTTACTCGAAGCTACAGAAATGGACTTTTGGAGGCGCGCGGCCGGAAAATCGAAACTGGATAGAGTTAGAAATGAAAGAATTCAGAACATCATGGGCGTTAAATACCGAATATCAGAAGACATCAAAATTAACCAACTCAGGTGGTACGGGCACGTACAAAGAATGGAAGAGAACAGAATCACGAAAAAAATACTCAATTTGACACCACAAGGCAAACGCAAGAGAGGGAGACCTACACTGAGTTGGAGAGAATGAATAGACGGGGACATTAGAACAAGAGGAATAGACGAAAACCTCTGGACAAACAGAGACCAATGGAAACTGGAAATCAGAAGACGTCGAAGAACGGTATAAACTGATTTGTATATATATGTACATTCAAGGTTTGCAGTTTTGTTGAAAGTGATTTATGTTTATTATTTTTGTTTATTACATTAATGTGTTTGTTTTGAAGTAATATATTGGTTAGGTGATTTTCATTGTATAACTAATACATTGAACAACACATTGTACTAAAACTAATAAAATAACATATTTAAACTTCAAATAATTGCTAATAAACATTACAGAAATTTCAAAAGTGAAAAGAAGCAAGAAAAATGAGAAATAGCATCACTACTTTCTCACGTAATAAAAGAATAGTTTTTTAGTTATTGTTACCGAGTCCCGAAGGTACCGAAAGAACCGGGAATTAATAACTTTGAGTCCCGGTTCTTTGATATCTTAAAAGAACCCGGAATTTGGTTCTGAACCCTAGTTTATCATATTATAAAAATTGTTTTTAACTAAAAACTAAAAAAAAATTACAGATTTTTTTTTTAATTTATACTACCCCCTTATAATATTTGCCCTTATTTAAGACTCACCCTGTATAGGGCGATTCACGGTTATGGTACGTTATAAGATCATCGAGACATTGATTTTTCCCCGAAGAGTAACCATAACTCCGATTCTGCATTTCTTACTTATAGAAGAGAGAACACTGAATAATCAATACCAGAGAAAAGAAAGAGATGTAGTATATGGCAACCATATGTCAATGAAGAAATGACTCATGAATCAAATCGGGCACATTTGATTCATGAGATTTTGTTTTGTCATTTCTTTATTGACATCCATGTGCGGCCAATGCAGATCCTATATTAGCATGAACTGTATTTGAAAAAGTTAGGTACAGGGTGGGCCAAATTCGACGCTTTAAATGGAAACACCCTTTTCCTATAGGAGATAGACGAAAACTAATATCGGTTTCTAGAGCTCAATTTTCATCAAAAACATAATGGTGAAAACCGCATATCAATATCTGTTACCGTTTCGGAGTTATGGGTGTTTTCAAAAATGTGCATTTTTAACAAATCGCTGTAACTTTTTTGCTATGTAAAATTTTGTATTTCTATGAAAACATTTTCAAAAGCACCTTTTTACGTAGAATTTAATAATTTAAGTATAATTTTATAAAATTAATAGTTTAAGAGTTATCAACAGAAAAATTGATTTTTTATTTGGGACACCCTCTATTTTTAATTAACTGAAAAGAATTTAAAATTACCTTTCCAAAAATATAGCACACTGGATATTTTGTTATAATCCCCTTCGAAATACAGAATTTTTAAAAGTTCGCCACTTTTAACTAGTAGGCTTTGGACCCCTTATTGATGATATGCCCTAATGGAACTCGAAAACATATTTTTCCAGCAAGACGACGCGACGCACCGCCTCTAAACGCTGAAGTTATCAGCAAATTTTTGCAGCCAATTTCAAGAATAATTGAATAGCTAACCAAGATCCCAGCCGTTGGCCGTCGAGGCCGCCTGACTTAGTGCCCATGGATCTAATCCTATGGATATATTTGCGGAAGAATAAAGGTTCCTTATTATTCCGTATAATCCAGACAAGAATTAGAAAAACTTAGCAGTTATGAGAGAGTATCTTTCACTCCCACTGAATTAATGAATTCCGCGAGAAATATCCAAAAACTGCCCCGTCTGTCCATAACATAAGACGGTCGATATGTCTAACACTTGTAGCAAAATCTCATGTCTTGGTTTGCTATTTATTTTTATTGTTATTAGATATAGTTTAAATGTGTTGATGTTGGTTAAATATATTTTAAATTGTTATAAAATTCTGCACTCATAGCAAATATTATTTTCGTTTTAATTGATGCTCACAACTAGAATTTTTTTGCATTACAGCCGGTGCCGTTCAAAGCCTACTTATTTAAAGCGGGCGAATTTTTATATACTCTATATCTCGAAGAGGAATCGAGCAAAATATCAAGTGTGTTATATTTTTGGAAAGGTAATTTTAAATTCTTTTCAATAAATTAAAAATATAGAGGGTGTCCCATATAAAAAAATAAATTTTCTGTTAATAATTCTTAAATTATTAATTTTAAAAAAAATATACTTAAATCATTAAATTCTACGTAAAAATGTGCTTTGGGAATGTTTTCATAAAAATATAAAATTTTCCATAGCAAAAAGGTTATAGCGATTTGTTAAAAATGCATATTTTTGAAAAACACCCCGTAACTCCGAAACGGTAGCAGATATCGACATGCGGTTTTCACCATGATGTTTTAGACAAAAATTGAGCTCCAGACACCAATATTAGTTTTTGTCTATCTCCTATAGAAAAGGGTGTTTCCATTTAAAGGCGTCGAATTTGACACACCCTGTACATTCAAGGTTTGTAGTTTTGTTGAAAGTGATTTATGTTTATTACTTTAGCTTCACATTTCAGTTGTTTGTACTTTTGATAATACGGTAAAATCATAAAATATATATGTTTTTAATTTCTACGGGTTTCTTAGCCAAGTTATATTTCTGTTGTCAAAAATTCCTAAAAAATGCATTTACTTTATTTTTGTGTCCGTTGTTATTAATTTGTTGAAAATTAATGAAATTGTTTGTTCACAAGTTTGAATATATTGTAAACAATGTTAAAATAACAAGCTTTTTATAAAATCTCTTCATCGTGTATTTTTAATAAGCGTTAAAAAATTTCACCACGCAGTTGAGGGTTAAAATAACATATATTTGATACCAATTAAACTTTTAGTTACGTAATCGAGGCCGTAATTTTGAAATTCATTGTGGCTAACCTTGGACATATTCAGTGCCGGGATGACTAACTGGAATTTAAATTTCCCGCTAGGAATTCAGGTGGTAGCTCTGCTGTAAAAAATGTCAAGTTGTCACATGTATTTATTTATTTTCTAACATTGTCATTAATTCTGACACTTTGGTTTTGTTTAAATAAATAGTGCTGTGATAGAAGCTTAAAATTGTTTACTAGCAGACTTTGCCGTCGAACATTAGAAATATATACAATGTATACAGAGATTACAGGTATTACAGAGAACCAGGGGCGGATACAGGAATTTATTTTAGGGGGGGCCAAATAAAAAAATTATGTAGAATGTGCTTTTTAGGGCGGCATTTTTAAGCCAAAAGGCTAATATTTAACCCAATTTACAGATTTTAGGGGGGCCCGGCCCCATGGCCCCCCCTCTGTATCCGCCACTGAAGAGAACAACAAAACGGTTTTTTTTAGAACTGTGTGCTGCTAAGAAGGTGAAATTTGTTGATGTAGATAATAACTGTTTATGTAAATATTTATAATTCATTTATTTTTGTTTCTTTTCAATTCCTGAGTATTTTGATTAAAAGAAAATACGCAAAAGTTGGCAACGCTGTGTCGGTCAAGCTTAATACGTGACTAAAAGTTTATTTGATATGAACTATAGTTTTACAAACACAAAAAATAAAAAATATACAGGGTATTCTAGAAATAAGTGCAAGTATTTTAAAGAGTGGTAGATCTGGTCAAAAGATACATTTTTTCTCTTTACTATTTTTCAAATAAGTCCAAAATAACCGAGTTATTTTACTTTTAAAATTTAAACAAAAAATGCTTCTTTGCTTAAATTTTGAGAACCACTGGATCTTTTCTGGATTTTTTTTCTCTGTAAATTTAATCTACTACCTGTGTTGCCATATTCTCAAGAAATCATGATTTTTAACTTAAAACTAAAAAAATTTCAAATTTTTAATTTTTTTTCGCAAAAAAACCCTTATAAGCGTGTTTCTGAGGCCGATACTACCAGTTAAAATACTTGTGCTTATTTCTGGGACACCCTGTATATTTGTAAACGACATAATATGAAGGTATATGATTCGCATTTATTATTCCTTTTGTGTTGACAAAGACAAGAGGACAAAAATCTTGTTTGTTTAATGGCAGTTTACCCAGCATTTATTGAGGTTACTTTAAGTTAAGTAGAGCTTTGATTATGACAAGCGAACTTAACATAAAGAAACCTTAATAAGTGCTGGAAAAAGGCTATTAATCGTTTAAAATAAAAATAATTTTTGTAATAGTTCTGCTTTCTGTTAAAAATTATTAAAAATTCGACTATAAATTGAACTTTTTTTAGAACAAATGTTTGAAACGGCAACTTTGGTGCTTCGATCTTGCGAACATTTACCAGATAAGGTTTGTTACATTTGTTGTCGATTTGTTGTTAAATCACAAGTTAGACCACTTTGGCAAGAAGTTATAAAGGCTTACTTTTTATATTTCGGTTGTACACTTGCGGACCACAATCAGTCTTGAGTTCGTCATGTGTGCTGTATAAGTTGTAGTGTGAATCTGGTTCGTAGGCTGAAAGGCCAGAAAAAGAAGAAAAACAAATGTCATTTGTTGTTTCTATGATATGGAGAGAACCTACTAATAATTTTAATGACTACTATTTCTGTCTAACAAATGTTAAAGGTTATTCAAAGAAACAGAAAGACAAAATTTAGTATCCAAACTTGCATTTGCACTGTTCTTCATGTTATAGGTATATTACTAGAATTTCAAGATGGTTTTAGGAAGTACTGTTGTTTTGTATTTGTGGGATAGTTGGGAAACAAAGGAACATTTTTTCCAAGAAAACATTTTTACATTTTTTCCACAAATCAGTGATGCTAAGCTTAAAAAGGGGATTTTTATTTGGCTTAAAATACGAAAGCCCCTTAAAGAGCTCACCTTTAAAGAGAAACTCAGTCAAAAGAACTAAGAGCTTGAAACTTCCCTGTAAATGTTGTTAAAGGGTTCTTAGGTAATAAAAAAGAAGAAAACTATGAATTAATCGTACAAGAAGTTTTTGATGCTAGCAGTCACTCGGATGTCGTTCGTCTCTAATTTTTTTTTCTCCACTCGCATTTGATTTTTTCCCGAAAATCTCGGTGAAGTCAGTGATGAACAAGAAGAGAGAGATTTCACACGATTATTGTCAAGATCCTAACGCCCTTGATCGTTGGGATCCAGTTATGATGGGCGACTATTGCTGGTTTTTAAAACCAGAAGATTCGACGTTACATAAAAGATAAAAATAAGGCTTTTAAGCATGTTTGCATATTTTATTGTTTAACATGTTGTCATATTGATGTAGTACACTTTGATTTTATGCAATATAATGCATATAAGACTTGTAATTGTATTTTTTTAATTTAATATAACAATGTAATATGATATAAAAATGTGTATTTTTCTTATTTATTGTTTATCCCCATCTAACAAAAAAAAAATGTTAGCACGTTTCGCTTGTTATTTTTAATTTTAATAGTACAGAATCTGATATAATCAGCTATTGTTATCAATGTTAGAAATAAAAAGTTTGAATTTGTTGACTTGTGTTATCAATTACCTATCTTCAAAAAAATCCTATGAGTATTTTTCCACTTGCAAAAATCTATACTAATATATAAAATCCTTAAGTGACTGACATACTGATTAATCACGATCCTGCTCGAACCACTCAACGTAAGAAGCTCAATTTTGGCATACAGGTTGATTCTAGGGTGTAGAGGTTCGATAAGAAGGGATTTTTCGAAATTCCAGTTCCAAGAGGGTGAAACCACCCCTCAAATATTACAATATTTTTTTATTTAAAAAACGGCCAAGTTTCCGAAAAAACGCTTAAACACGTATATTTTATTTTGTTTTATTACATATTTTTACATTTTTTTAAAAATGTATACAGGTTGTTTCGAAAAATCTGGTCATTGATTAATCACGATCCTGCTTAAAGCGCTTGTCGTACATTAGCTCCTGCTTAAAGCACTTGACGTAAAAAGTTGATTTTTGAAAAACAGATTGACTTTAAGGTGTAGAGGTTCGATAAGAAGGGATTTTTCGAAACTCGAATTCTAAGGGGGTGTAACTATCCCTCAAATATTAAAATATTTTTTATTTTAAAACTGGTGAGTTTTCGGAAAAACTCTTAAACACTATATTTTATTTTTATGTTGTTTTACATATTTTAAGATTTTTAAAAATTTATACAAGGTGCTTCATAAAATATGACCATTGAGTAATCACGATTCTGCTTAAAGTGCTTGACGTTTAAAGCTGATTTTTGGCAAATGGATTGACTGTGGGGTGTAGAGGTTCGATAAGGAGAGGTTTCTCGAATCTCAAATTCCAAGAGTATGAAAACGTCCCTCAAATATTACAATATTTGTTATTTAAAAACAGTTAGTCTTTCGGGAAAACGCTTGGACAAGCATAATTAATCTGTTTTTTACATATTTTGAAATTTTTAAAAATCATACAGGGTGTTCCAAAAGTTGGGAAATTTCTTAACCACGATTCTGCTCAAACTGCTTGACGTAAAAGGCTTATTTTTGGCAAACGGATTTTTCGAAAGTCAAATTTCAACGATATGAAACTACCCCTCAAATATTACTAAGTTATATAATAATATCGCCATATTGTTTTTTCTCATGCTAACATAAATGTGAGAAAATTTTATCCAGTTTGTATGTTAATGGCAATTCTTGCTTTGCTTTTTCATCACCAAGACAAATGATTAATTCGACGCGAACAAAGTAATTGTTATCAGGTAGTAATTGTTAATTTTGAAGTTTAACTTGGATATAATGTCATTTTAACAGAACGTCAACGGTTTTTATAGATGTATCTGTTGAAAAAAAGTAAAGTTTTCTTGAATAGTTGTATTTAGGTATTTTAAAATATATTTTTTTATTTGTTCTTTGTGTTTTTTTGGTTTCCGGCGACGGCGACGGGAAGAGATATACTTCCTGAGACGTTAAGCATTTTTTTTGTTCGTTAGGCAAATTTGTTTATTAGTAAAACACTGCTGACAAGTTGGTCTCTCCTGGAGTAACGCAGCAGTGTTTACATAAAATAATTATTTATTTTGTAGATTTTCTTACAATGCATGGGGGCGAAATACCCATAAGCCTTTTTTGAAAGGAAGTTTCCTATCTAAACAGCCTTTAACAAATGGTACCTTTGTCCTTGCTACCTTTTACTACACAGCGCTTTGATAATATTATATGACCTCTTGATGGGGTAATAAATGATATGTCCGGTTCGTCCATAAAGTTACTCTTATATTTACACTTATCGTCACGTTAAATTGTCAGTGCCAACCGTAAAAGCCTGGCCCCAAAGTGATAAAAGACGACTTTTCTTCCGAGGATTAAAATCCTTGTAATTCTCTTTTAAGGGCCACTATTAAATTGCAAATAGCTTATACTTTCTATAAAAATAACTAAGGTTATTTTAATTACTTGATATATTTTTCTATAATCTTTATTTATCTGTATAGTCTTTCTCTGGAAGATTAGTACATTCTCTGGAATAATAATACAACAATGCCTGAAATATACTTATAATACAATGTAAGACAAATACAATACTTACAAATATACTTACAACACAAATATTTACAATTATGTAAAACTATACAGAAAAATTTATCAAAAGACTATAAGAGCCGCTAAGGACCTTTTTTATAATAGGAGAATAGTCAGTTTTGTAATGTTGCTAAAGAAACATGGTCTATTGTGAGTGAATTGAGAAACAAAGCTTCTTCGTCTAGCAATATCTCTACGTGAGAACCTTAACGATTACTTTGTAAATGTAGCGAAAAACTTAGCTAATACCATATGTCCTTCTCATGATCCACTTTCTTATCTCTCTAATGATAATGTAAACTTACACAGTTTCTTTTTTTCGCCCGTAGTTTTAGAAGAGCTTCGCAGTACAATTAATACCATCAAAAATAAATCCTCTTCTGGGACCGACGGGCTAACTTTAAATGTTTTCGAATCTGCCAGAAAGCACTCTGAATCACCTAACAACTTTAAACATGTCGTTCCAAAATGGTATTTTTCCAGGATGTCTTAAGACGGCAATAATCATTCCTCTGCATAAAGGAGGAGACAAAGATGAAGCTTCTAACTATCGCCCAATTGCACTCCTTCCAACGCTATCTAAGATCATAGAAAGGTTGGTTAAAAGAAGGCTGGTATCTTTTCTGTTTAGTACAAAATACTTACTGAATATCAATTTGGATTTCTAAGCAACAAGTCCACAAATGACGCTATATTTTCCCTCCTTAATAAAGTTTACTCCAGCCTAAACAACCATAATTCTACAGTAACAATTTTCTGTGATTTTTCGGCGTTCGAAGGCGTTCGATTGTGTAAATCATAAGATCCTAATTAATAAACTGCAGCACTATGGGTTCAGGGGATCATTTCTCGAATGGTTTAAGTCGTATTTGAGCAACAGAAGTCAACTTGTGAGGGTGGATACCACGTTGTCTTCTAGCAAGCCAGTAGAATGTGGAGTACCACAAGGCTCAGTACTAGGCCCTATTTTGTTTCTTCTTTTTATTAACGTCATTGCTAACATAAACATCAGTGACAAAATATGAATTTTTGCGGACGACACTAGCTTCACTTGGAGCAACAAGGACATCACGGCACTTCATAGGATTATATCAAATGACTTAATCACCATTAAATCTTGGTGCGATTCGAACCTCCAGAGTCTCAACATTTCTAAAACTAAAGCTTTGTCGTATAAAAACTCGTTGCAGCCTTTTGTACTTAACAACATTGACATCGTAAAATCTGTAAAATTCTTAAGGCTTGTTGTGGACAATTCTCTGAAATGGGACATACATATCGAAGCTTTGTCGAAAAAATTGAGCTCTGCCTGTTTTGCATTAAAACTGTTTTATTATGCACTTTTTGAGTCGCACCTCAGGTATGTCCTTCCATTCTGGGGTACGTGTTGTGCGACTCAATTTGACCGCATTTTCAAGCTCCAGAAGAGAGCTGTTCGATATTCACTGGGACTGAACAACTGAACTCATAGCCGGACTTTTTTAAAGAATTAAAAATATTGACTCTTCCTTCCTTATTTATATTTGAATCCGTTTGCCTAATACGTAAACATGTATCAGCTTCTCAAGATAGGTCATCTCACACTTATCCACTCAGGAACGCGGAGCAAGATCTTTATCTACCTACCCCACGCTCAGAGTTAGTTAAAAGTTCAATATTATACCACTCGAAAAAAATGCACAATCACCTGCCATTTGAAATCAAATCCATAACATCATTTTTTTCATTTCGCAAAGCATTGAACTCTTATTTACTACACAAGGCTTTCTACGCCGTAAATGAATTATATTTTGAAAATCGAATTTGATCTTGTAAACACTGGTCTAATGTTTGCTATTGCTATATTTACTAATGACATCGAAATTAATTTATTTAGAGGTCATTGATATTTTACTATATACTAACTAAATATTTTTGAATATTATTTTTATTTTTCTTGTTCTTTGACATTGTAAACATTTATAAATGTTTATTTTAAACAATAAAACTGTAGACTATATATTTGTCTACTCTGAATTTCCTCGTTTGGTTGGCAATATACGGGTGGCCAACTAAGAATGGACGCCGGCTGTATCTCAGAAACTCCTTTGGGAAAAAAATTCTTATAAGTAAATGGACCAAGAGAAATCGCTGGAGTTCGAAAAATGTCCGCTAGGGGGCGTTTCGCTGATAGCCAATCAGAAAACAGGGTTTTTCTCAAAAATATGCAGGTGAACAGGTATTTTAAATATTACTATTATAATCATCGAGAAATTTGTATTTTTTTTGATATAGAGTGTTTTGCTCTATCTCATAAAATAAAGTGGTGGGGGAAGGTTAAACTTGCTTTTATTAAAATAAGGATAACTCTGGTTTGGGTTAACCGATTTAAACAGACTAGGGCTCGTGTAAAAGAGCGTTTCTTCCTTAATAATTTCCAGTGTAAATTTTGTTTCCATCATTTTTTTTCGTGGTAGCTAGAGGGCGCTGTTTAACATCTTAACAGATATCGCGCTTTTGCATAAAAAAATGAAATAGGAGGCTATATTTCTCTTTACACAGTTAAATAGAGCACAAAATTTCCAAAATATTAGCGCAAATCGCAATTTTCTATCTTGTCTCTCACCGGAGATATTAAGAGAATAAATTATGCTAGGCTGCCGCTTAGAATTATATAGTTTAAAAATTATAGTAGTAGGCTAGGAAACAAAAAGAGGTTAAATTGGTTACGTTAAAATATCAAAACGTATACTTTAATTTCATTTTAATACTTTTTTACTAATTTAATTGATATTTATCCATGTTCGTTCTTGATTCGACCCCATAAATTAAAACCCAGGCATATTGAATTTGATGACCTAGCCTAGCCATGGAAATATGCCGTTCCAGCGTCTCTACCTACTAAAGTAAGTGGTATCCAAGAAGCCCCACACATTCATAGCAAAATATGCGACACAACTGCACCAAACTGCATTATCTACACTAACTGCCTTCATGTTGATGAAATTGCAACAAATGCATTTTCATCATGATGGATCCCCTAACAAAACTGGCAATTCATCTCTTAGAAATTATGGATAGTTAATTTCATTCAGATAATCATTCGCCATCCTAGAATTCCTGCCTAAACATGTACCGACCAACGGTGTTGGTGCTGAACTACTTGCATCCAGGGTAGATTTGGACCAATAGTGCATATTGTTAACATTCGACCTAACGACATAAACTTTATAATACAATAATAAACAACAGGTAAAACATGAAAACAAGGACGAACTTGGATTAATAGCTAAATGACGTTACATGAAATAAACCCCTAGTTTTCGGCCATACGAAATTTGGCCGTTTTCTGTTAAAAACAAAATGGCGGCACAAAATTCCTATAAATTTTAATAAAATTATTGATTGTCCGACTTTCGGACATCTTAATCTGAGAACTACCTACGTATAATTAACCAAAAAATTCGTAAAAATTATGTGGATAGACGATAATGTTACATAAACACGTTTAAAAATGTATGACGTCATCTTTTTTAAGAAAACGCCCGAAATTCAGATGCATCAAAATTGAACATAAACGTTTTGATATTTTGACGTAACTAATTTACCTCTCTTTGTTTCCTAGCCTACTACTATAATTTTTAGACCATATAATCCTAAGGGGCAGCCTAACATAATTTGTTCTCTTAATATCGCCGGTTAGAGACAAGATAGAAAATTGCGATTTGCGCTGATATTTTGGAAATTTTGTGCTCTATTTAACTGTGTAAACAGAAATATAGCCTCCTATTTAATTTTTTTATGCAAAAGCGCAATATCTGTTATGATGTCAAACAGCGCCCTCTAGAGCTACCACGAAAAAAATAATGGAAACAAAATTTACACTGGAGATCATTAAGGAAGAAAAGCTCTTTTAAACGAGCCCTAGTTTGCTTAAATCGGTTAAGCCAAACCAGAGTTATCCTTATTTTAATAAAAGCAAGTTTAACCTTCCCCCACCACTTTATTTTATGAGATAGAGCAAAACACTCTATATAAAAAAAATTACAAATTTCTCGATGAATATAATAGTAATATTTAAAATATCTGTTCATCTGCATATTTTTGAGAAAAACCGTTTTCTGATTGGATATTAGCGAAACGCCCCCTAGCGGACATTTTTCGACCTTGAAAATAATTTCCGGCGATTTCTCTTGGTCGATTTACTTATTGGATTTTTTTCCCAAAGTTATACGATAAGTAGTTTCTGGGATACAGCCGGCGTCAATTCTTAATTGGCCACCCGGTACTTAAGAAATTCGAATACTTATTGGCTGTTATTACTAGTGTTAAAACAAACGAAATTTAAAATCCATTTCATTAATAATGTGAGGCTAATCAAAATGAGATGAGAAATATGTGGATTTAGTCTAAAGGTTTACTAATTTAATTATTGAGTAAGTGTAAAACACACATAAGATAGGTAAGATGATAATAAACCGTTTATTAAGGTATTATAAATTAGTTATACCACAGTTATACTTAAAAGAAGTTTGTTAGAAGGTTATCCAATTTACATTAAAATAAATTTAAAATTAGTAGGTAAGAAGTTTGGAAAACAGGGTGTTTCAAAAATATGTGCATCTCTCGTGGGGAGATTCCTCACGTAAAATGATTTATTATTTATTATTTATGATTTATTTTTCATATCAACATGGGTCCGAATCTGCTTTATTCCGTAGCTACAGAGGGTGTTAAAGTCTTAATATTTTTTCGATTTATTATAATTTTCTTCCAAGTACTTTTAGCATTTCGAATGAGATTTTGTTAGTTGAAATGAAAACAAAAACAAAGCTTTGCACCTTCTAGCCTTAGATTGAGACGCAATTTAATTTTTAATCGAACATCACTCAATTATTCCAACGGTTTAAATAAAAGTCAGGCGGCTTAACCGCCCCAAGAGAGCCCTATTTTTTGTGGCTTACTGGTCAGCGATGCTTCACGGTGGAGTTTTCAATGCATCCCACAAGCCAATTTTTTGTTAATGTAGTTTTTTATGAAGGTCTCTTGTACCACGTTGATGTCCTGAAGAAGAAATGAACAAATTCCGAAAGCTTGACAATTAACGAAGTGTATTAATTCTATTTCAAACCCTTTCGACTGCAACCCCACTAGTTCCTAGATTTTCTTTCTCGCTAGTCAGTCGATACTAGTGTCTGCTTTATTTCCTGACATAATCATTAGTTTTGACAATTTAATCTTGTATTACCAGTTTTTTAGTTTAAATTAATTGTGTTGTATACTTTAAGCTTGAAAATGTTACTAGCAGACTTTGCAATCGAACATTGTTCTTTAGAACCTCCTTTAGTGCGAAGTGTACAAGATTCTAACCGTAAAATTACATATTTTGCAACATGCGCAACCATCATAGGCGTATTGAAAATACCAGATACAAGTCGGCGGTTGGCGGCAATCACCTGTTTTTACATTTTATATTAATTTGTGACGTCATTTGGAAGAGCTCAATAGAAATATAAAGAACTAAACCTTGTTTTGGAAAGCAATTTGACATTCGTGACGTCACCACTCAGTCTATGGTGCGTCCAGACCTGATGAGCCGAGCGCGAGACGAGAGCAAGACAGAAGCGCGACGAGGCAGACATTTTCTAACCATTTTTTACGCCAACCTGCCACGAGACACGCCGAGTGGGATCATAGTGAAAGAAAGCCAAACACATAATAAATTGCAAGTGAATATAACAAACGATGGCCAAATAATAACGCATACAGTAATACATTTTCGTATCTTTAATATGATATTCGGTCTTTAACATGGTATTCATTGTCGGTTTCCCCCTTTTGGCTGTTTCCCCTTTATCCCTTACACGACGTTTTTACATAATACCTTTTTTAACGTTTTTAGAACAAAATGTTAAACAAAAAGTTATTAGTATTGGGTTAAAAACATTTTAACAATACTATAGAGTATACAGTGTAATTCAAAAAAGTGTTGCGGATATAACACATATTTTTTTATTTTTTATGAGAATACCCTATTTTATTTTATTATTGGGTTATACATACGTACAATTCGGTAACTTTTCTTGCCATTTTTGATATTATATATCTAAAATTAATAGATGTTGTAATAATTCAATTTGTTTAAAGAAATGTTGGGTTTCGGTAGGGTAAAAATATCAGTGACATAAAATTTGTAAATTCTATCAGAAAAAATGATAATACATACGATTATTTACGGTTAAAAATTTGAAGTGCTAACTTTAAATGGTCGAAATTTATAAATCTGAGCTAATATCTCGCAGTCGGGCGGGCCTACCAAAAACACGTCCAGCTTCGAGCTTTCTTTGATCGGCCGTTGGAAAACCGATAGGGGACGGATAGCAACGAGGCTCCGTAGGTTGACTCGCGACGCTCTCGCGAGACTCGTCCACACAGCGAATTTGGTTGAGTTTTTGAAATATCTGTTAGCTTCTTAACAGACCCATAATAATTCAAATCTTTATCATCAAGACTTCAAAATTGTAAAGTAGTAATCTCGTCAAATTTTTTAAAATTATTGCATGCCTTAAGTATTCGCAAAGTTAACAAAAATATTTCTTTTGCATACCTTGCAATTAATATATTTGATGTAATTTATCAGTTCTGCATCATATCCGAAATTCAGATTGTGTGTGACACAACGAAGAGTGAACGTGCAACGTAAAAGTCAAGAAAAATGGCAAGTAAAAAAAATGTAAATTTTAATTACTAATTACACAGTCCTTCCCTTGAGTTCTTCTGCCTAAAATCTATAATACCACAATTTATACTTAAGATAATTATTTAATTATTAAATCCATAATTATATTAAAACATAACACTTACGAAGTTAATAAATATTAACTGTTATATACATCGACAATAATTATTCTGATAAAAACACGCTGGATTTTATATTTTAGAAATCATACAGGCTATAATCATTAATATGACTATATGTATTAACAATACTTAAATTAAAATTTATTTGAAGGAATGCTACTTGAAGTATTAACTCGGAATAATTATTAAAATTTCTGGTTTTATTGGAATTTTTTACATATTTGGTATACTATGAAGTCATGTCCATTTTCAATTGATAAGTGCCTATTTAGATACATTTTAAAATTAATTAATTAGTGTATAGTAATTGAATTATGGGTTTGTTTATTTTATGAAATGTATTTTATTTTCTATTAAAATAAACGTAGCTTTACTTATAAAATCGCTAGCTAGTCATTTTTAAATACAGGCTGTTTATTAAGTATATGGTCAACTTCAGAAGGTGATTCTTTGTGTTTTAAGGTAAAAGTTAATATAAACATGTGACCGGAAATGCATAATTTTAAAGATACAAGGTGTCAAGTTCTAATAGACATTTTTTATTAATATTTCAAAAGATCCGTTGGCCCGATTTTGTTGATATTTCGCCTTGTTGTGAACTTAAGTTAGCACTAATTAAATGATAATAGTTGGCTTATTTACAACAATATTCAAACGGTAAAAACTTATCAACTTATCCCAATAAATATTTGACAACGCCTTGGATTCATTTGTTTTAACGCCTGTTGGCGTTGGAAACCATGCAAGCTTTTCTTTGTCCTAAGTTGATAATTAAAAAATTATAATCATATAAAAAATATGGTAGTTAGTCTAAATTTATTATTTATGTGATTCTGCTCTTTCTTGTATAATTTGCCCCTTGTTTCTCATATGGAAATAGTTAGATTAAAATAGCCAAACTGTACCTAACAGCCCTTGCCTTGATATTTTCTTTTTAAAATAATATCGCTTTCTTTAACCGCCGCGCCGGTCCAGATTCGACCTTGCCCTAATCGCTCATCAACTTAAGTACGTGTTGACAGGCAGGTTATTGAACCCATGCTTTATTGCTTCTAGCATGTCGTTTTTTTCAAAGATGGGTCCCATACATAGACTTAGTAAGAACAGATATCACATTAGACAATTTAACCCGATCAAACAATCGGAGGTTGACTACGTACTGTAAAACCAACTGAGATAGAAGGCGACATTGCCACATCTCAAATTTGCGCCTATCTACTTAGTTTAATTTGCAGAAAAGGTGACTTTAATACCTTCACCGGATATCAATAAATCTCAATTTCTTAATTAATTAATAGTTTATTTTAAAGAAGCATGCGTAATAATATGTTATTAACCAGAGGATATACGCGTTACTATTAAAGACATGTTTACTGTTTAATGTGCTGAAACGTCTAGAACTATTGGCAACGTCGCTGCTAGTCTTCCAGAATGAAATGGGCCGTCCGTCCCACCACCCCACGCGACGGCCCTTGGTCCGTTACAGCGTACTACGTTTAGCTACGGTGTGTTTGAAGTCGGAATCAAGTCGAAGTGAACTTTTCAGTGTTTTTCAGTAGTTTTGCTTTTGTTTAACGTACTTTTGAATCTGCGAATTTTCAATATGGTACGACAGTGTCAAATATTATTGGAAAAAATAAACAAATTACCCGAATTTGTCTCTTCACAGGTAGGTATTGTTTCAGTCGCGCCGTAATCGCCGTACATAGGCGTCCCACAATGGAGCCTCTCACAATTAAAATAATTTCTAATTATATTTGTTGAATTTTGAGCTATTAAAACAAGAAAGTAGTAGACGGTAATTGAATTATAATTCGTCTCAGTTACTACTTAACTGTTGTAAATCATAACTTTCATTGAATATAAACGTTGCATTGAAACTTTATTATAAGCCAGAAAGTGATATTTTTTCTTAAAATTGCATCATATTTTGGTCATTATATACGATATTTTAAAGAATTTTGCTCAACAAATAAACAAAGGTGTTTACCCGCCCTTTTTACATTTTATTGCATTATTATATCTGCCCCTTCGGCCTCGTTTAAACAATTTTTACCACCGTACAAATACCTCTCTCGAGAGAATACCCTCTTTTTAGAATGGGACGAACTGTAAATAATTCTTAGGCTACTAGTTTTTATACATACCTATATAAAGAGTGACCCAGGCCTCCAAAAAAGCTTTTTTACCTATTACGTTTTAGGTTTGTAATTTTTTATTTCAATTTTTACATAAGATGGGGGCCATTGTAATGCACACATTTTTCAAAATATTTTTTGTCAACATACAGAGGTGACTCTCAGGGTGATTCAAACCGCAATACATATGCTTAATACAGTTCATGAAGGTTGGGACATTTAACTAAAATTTGATTGTCTGATGAAGCTACCTTTAAAAGTAGTGGATTTGTAAATAAACGTAATATTCATTATTATGCGACAGTCCCATACTGTAGCACACAGATTTGATACTTTCAATGATAAATGCCTTCTATTGAGAGACTAAAACATAATACAAGAAGAAGACCGAAAAAGTCAAATCTTGTCTTATATTTTAAAAAAATACAATTTTGTCATTAAAAATTGATTTTTAGGTATAGGAAGTTATTAATAATACAAGATTAAACAACTATTACACATAGTACTTTACAGGAAGCTATCGATTGCGAACTAACTAAATCGTTACTAATTACTAATTTTAAAAAAGTTCTTTTTAAAAATCAAAGAGGTAAAAACTAAAACCTAAATTATCATTTGAGATTAAACAGGGAAGTTCTAAATAATGTTGCCTATTCTAAACAAGAAAAGATGTATTTATAAGTTTTATAACATCTAATTAAATTTGGACGAAAATAATATTTCTGTTTGCTGTAGGTAATTTTCTCAGGGGAAAATACGTAAATAAAAATGACTTTTTGAGTCAAAAAAATCAAAAAAAGGACAAGTTATTCAAAAAAGGACTGTCCTTTTCAAAAAGGACAGGTGGCAATCCTAGGTATTTCTGGAATGGAAATTTAATGGCAAATCTACAACTTTAGTTTGAAAATATGTTCAGGCCACCTACGTTTACAAAAATGTCTAAAATGTGCTTTACCATTGCCTCCATATTCTGAAAAAAAATTGAAAGAAAAGTCACCAACCACAAACCTAATATAGAACTGTTTCGGAAGCCTGAGTCACCCTATAAATATTCAAAAAGTAACTGAAAGTTTATATAAATTAACAGTTTAAATTAAAATCGACGTTGGAGCGATTTTCGAAAACTACTAACGTTTCAACATAAGTATATGTGGGATATTAATTATATTATTATATTAGACCTTATAACAAAACTCATCTGACGAAAAAGTGTTAATGTAGTATATTAATATGGAGTAAACATTTTACTAATTACTTTACTTTTACTTTACTAATTAAATTCGTTCCAAAAAACGATACGCCACTGGCCATTAGAACAATTCAAATGCGCCTAGTTGCCGGGGTCGGAAATTTAAACTTCTCTGTCTCTTTTGTCCTTGTTTGACACATTGGAATATTTGATACACTACCAACGGGTATTTATGAATGAAATGTTCGGTCTATATTATAATGTCTTTGGTCCCATATAAACGCGGCCAGATGTATTTTCAATACTAAAACTCATCGCTTTATTAGAATATTTTGAATGGGAAAGCAGTAGTAATGGTCCTTTATGCCCTTAAGTGCTGTTGGTTGATGGGTGAGTTTGGTTGATATAAATAATATCTCTTTTTTTAAATTTTTGTTTCTAAAATTTTTTAATTAAAGAAAATATAAAAGTAGACAACTCTGTGCCAGTCCAACTTAATCACGTGACTAAAAGTTTATTTGGTATGAACTGTAGGCATCTAACTCTGATGTCAGTCCGTAATTATAGAAATTATTAAGTGGTATTTCCTTGCAGCCAATTATTATATTAGATATTTTTTAAGTGTTAGAATTTTTAGTAACTTAATCCCATAATAAACTTCGAAAAGGATTAAAATCACATTAAGACAAGTTCGAACAACCATTCTTTTGTTTTAATGCATAAAGATAAAATAACTTTTGAATGAACTGTCTATCGTAAAAATGCCATTAAAATTAAATTAAGCATAAAACGACTGTGCTTATTTTTTCTTTTTAGGCCAGCGACAAACTAGTCTGTAGATTAAATATTTATTAACCTTGTTTGAAATCGTTTATAACTGTTTTTTTTAACCCTGAATTTATAGATCCCAGAAAAAATTGTTTAACTTTATGTCCGTATCTTTTTTTTAAGCTAGGTCTACACATAAAATTATATCTGTCAGTTAGAAACAAAACTTACACACTAGCAGTTTTACCCCTGCAGTTTTATCAATTATAGAAAATAAACTCACAATTTAAAAATTTATTTTGATCAATTTTATCGAAAAAAATGCCAGGTATACCACTTCCTCCTGAACCGATGATTACCAGGTAGGGTACGTGGATGGATGCTGTCTATTTTTATGCTCATAATTTTGATTCCTTTAAAGAAATGATAAAAGAATGATTAAAGAAAACTTAACGTTTATCAAAAGAAACTACAGCTTTGTGAGCTTATTACAGCTTGTAAATTTATTTCATTGTATTAATGAACCGTTATCATTAATACAATGAAATAATTTCATAACCTATTTAGTTATACATTTAAAAGTCGACACAATTAGTAACTCTTGTTACACCGTATAATCGATGATGAAGATCGCTGTCATTGATATGAAATGTCATTGATAGTCATTTCCCAACCAACTACCTGAAATAATTCTACTATAAATAGATTTCCATTTGAACAAGCCCTTAGCTACAAAGGTAACAAAATTACTAATAGTGCCGTCTTACTTACGAGCACAGTGAATTTTTCCATTAGGGATTATTAATAAAAGACAAGTGCAATAAACTAATAATAATTTATTAAACTCGATATAGACATATACAAATTAAAAATTAAAAATCAGTTTTTTTTAATTTTATTGTTATCCATTAATTTTAGGGTAAATTATAATAAGAAAATTATTTCAGTCGATATCCTGAGGAATTTCCATAAAAAATTTTTATTATATTAGCTGTATCCATAGACTTGATAACGTCTAAACGAATTTGCAACAGGCTTTCCCAGTCAGTCGCATCAAGTGGGTCCGATGTTAAATTGTCGAATTTGAGGGCTTGAAGGCAGGTCTCAACATCTTCTTCCGGTTCTAAAGACGTATAATAAAATAATTAAAATGCCAAATATTAAAAACATTTGAATTTACCATAATCAGTTCCATGCCTCGACTTGTTACTATATTTTTTCTTCTTTTTTGTTTTTTCTGAAACATATTTGAAAACCGCTGTTTTAATGAATACCCACACAAGAGATCTCACACAGAGGAATTTGATTTGACAACACAACAAATTAACTACAATACGATAGGACTTTATTTAAAATATTTACATATTGAAGAGAACACTCTAATGAAACTAAAGCTTCACTGAATAACACAACCACACACACGTTATTAAAGTGCCAAAGTAACCGATCAACATGGCGGACATTTAAGCCTAATGTTTTTATTCCTTGATATTAATAACTGCGTACATTAATATAATGTAGTGTGTTCGTTGTATTAATAACATTGTTCATTGTCACAATGTACAACTCATGAATCAATGATTTAGTACATTAATATAATGAATATGTGTTTATTAAAGTTTCAGCACTAAAATAAAGAACGCGTTCATTGGGACAAATGAAAATCTTACATTAATTTAATAACCAGATTTTCATTATATTGATGAAATTAGATTAGTAGTATTAATAATTCGGACATCGATCTATGATTAACAAAACATTATGTTAATGAAAAAAATCATTGTCCCAATGAAACAACAGATAATAATCAATGTTCATTAATATTATGAACAATATTTTTTCCAGTGTAGTTATTTAAATATTTTTGATTACAAAATATTAGGTATATAACTCATTATAGTTTTGTTTGTTCATATAAGTGTATAATATATAGTTTATGTTGTTCAGGATAATTATTTTTAATGCTCGTTTATTAAAAAATATTAAATTAATAAAAAATATTATTTTTCATGGTATTTATTTTATTTATAAAAAAAAAAAAATTATTTTTCGAAATATTTTGGTCTTTTTTAGTGCTTATTTTAGTCATTTTAATGCTTATCAATCCGCGCCCTAATTATGAAACTCCATCATCAATAGCGAAAAAATCTTCCGATTTAAATAAAATTTGATACATCAATAGATTGAACTAAAGCTAACTTAACCGTGTACTATACGTTTCATTTTGACGTAAGTGACAGTTTTGACGTAAACGTCAAAGTTGATGTCGTCCGATTTGGCGACCAAATTTGGTGGGTAGGCCATGTGAGCAACTGCGCACAGGGGCCCTGCAAAGTTGGACATGACGCGCGACGTTTCATCAGGGTGGCACTAACAATTTGATATTGAAGAAAAATGCGGGTCGATTTTATGCATAATTGGGGACGGGCTACGGGATGACGTCCTTGACGTTTGGAACTGATGTCTCTAAATAAACGAAATGATCGGAATTTATTTTTTTATTATCTTACCAGGGCACACGATTGGAACCAAACTAGGTTCGTTCATGGTTCCCCAACGATGGCTCGTACCCCAATGAAGTCCTCAGTCGGAGAGACGGTCATTTTAATAGCCAAATTTTGTAAAAGTGGATCAAATTATTCATTAATTTTAACTTACACTAGGTACTCAAAGAAAACAATTATCGCATATTTGAATAAAAGTATTATTCCATATTTCTAAACAAATTCAACAAGTCTTCTTTTGAGTTTTTTATAATCAGTACGCACTAATGTAGCCTTATTTCATTGAATTACTGCTTCAAAAGTTAAAGCAATATATTCTTATGGGAGCTGATCGGCCTAATATATGATTACATTGCATTAGGCTATGCGCTGACGGGCAAGTTTTAATCGGCCGACTATTTAATAGCATATTTGTAACCGATATATTCTTATGGAGCCGCGCTCACATGCAATCAGATAGTCGGCCGATCGGCTTCAAGTATGTATTATTTTCATAATTTTGCAAATCAAATAGGCCGACTAAAATTATAGGCTTATTGTATCGAATTTCTTCACAGTGTCTATATTATTTAAAATCATGTCATCGTTAGGCATAAAGTGTTTTTCAAACTAGTACAAATTTTAGAAAATATTCGATAATTGTGTTTTTTCGAACAAAAACATTTCAAACTACACTTTTTCAAACATGCCCTTCAAATCCTTCACTTCAAGTCAAATAACCTTAAAGAGTAGTGTTTAAGTATATGAAATGATCATTCTGAAATAGCATTTAAATTGAAATGAAACATAAAAATATGTACCATGATCGAAATATTTTACCTGGAATCTGCGTCGCGTTCATGGTGGAGATATCCCAATAAATTAAAATAAACATTATCGAGATGGCAGCGGTAAATTTTGCAAGAATCCAACGCAGTGGTCCAATATGTTTATAAGACAAGCTAAGTTTGAAGGAATTTGTAGCCAAAGTATTTTACTTTTAGCCTCTTTTCTAGGTAAAAATTGAAGTCCAAAACAACTGTCTATTATATGAGGAAAAACTAATTTAAAAATTAAAACTGTTTGTAGCTTAATTATTTTAATAATATGTCTAGACCTTATCTTTAATCGTATATTTTAAGCAGTAAAAATATGGTACTGCAAAACATTTTCCGATGTACGTCATCAATCATAGTGACATTGACACTAAAGTCTAACCTGACTAGAAATATTGCCAAAATATTTAAATTTGTTGAATAATTTAAGATACCGAGCAGCTCTTCATTTCAATTTAATAGAAGTAAATGATTGTAACAGATATTTTATTTAGATTAAAGATGCAAAAATTAGTTTAAACCGAATTTTATTATCGTTGTTGGTCACATTGCGTTTTCAGAAGTATAGGTTATTGTTTATTCTTTGACAATTATCCTAATGTCAGTCATTGTTTTATACATGTAAGCTGTTGTCGAATCTTTGGGAGTAATTGTCGTTTTTTGCCTATCATAGTATTTTTTAACAGTTCTTTAAGAACTAAATTTTAGAGTTTTTGTATTGCATTTCTTGAAATTTGTGTGTTGAAAATATGCCGAAGCATTTAAACAGTCGAAGCAAAGAGCTTGTTGCTCTCCGATGTAAAAATATTTTGAAAGAGAACGTGACAATAAAGGCCTTTATTACCCTTGACTGCACTCAGAGAAGTAAGTTTGATTGATAAGCACATTACACCACTTTCAAAAGTTATTTTATTCTTAGTTTTTATTAAATTCTGTGATTAGTTTGTGCATTAATAGCATCCTATTTGTTATTACCACTTATGGCGTTGTAAGATGTACATACTAGTTGCACATACTATTTTTTTATTACTTGCTTTTTAATATGTGTCTTTTCATCATCATAAACAAAAGAGACTTATTAAAATACAAAAATATTTTTTTTTTTTTATCTATATATAAAAAAACGTGAGAAGATGACATTAAAAACTTCAAATTTTTAAATCGAATTTTAGAGTAGACAATGAAGGAATTTTAACGTTGCTCATTCATAATGGTGTTTAATAATTGTTTACACGATGAAATATAATAAAAGAGACATATTAAAAAGCAACGTAATAAAATAAACAAAAATAAAGATACAATTTAAAAATAAAAAAAAAAACTTCTTTATTATTGACATGCCTGAGACTGTCTTTTTTGCTTGTCAATTTGCGTGTGCCAATGAAAATTTGGGTGCCAGAAGTTTACTTGTTGTACTCAAATCGACATTAAATTTGCTCAAAACTAGTGTGGTAATTGTGAAGTGGACAATTAGCGTCTTTTCGACTCCAAAAGAATGCGAAAAGATACTACTTTCCCCGCATGAGTAATAAAAATGAAGTTATTACCAAAAGCAATCTACGATATAATCTGGATATATCACCATACGCAGTATGAATTTTTCTTTTGTCTTCTGCGACGAGCACTGGTACATTTACTGCGTAAACGTATTTCTATTATTCTTAATTAAAATAAATTGACATTTCGACCCGCTGTAACATTCGTTTCTCGATGGTTTGTTTTGCTCTCGCAGTCACTAAATTTACACAAAACTTAATTTGGGCTTACAATAGACACATCTGGTTTCGATATGTCGAATAATACCCGCCGCAAGTTTCTAATTTCGCAACATTACGGCCCATGCACGGGCTACGATATTTATGTTCCTTCATTTTATTCCCAGCTTAGTCGTCGCTGCCATCCTAGATTTTGCAGACCATTTTTATTTTGGTTATTTATAACTATGCATTATATATAAAGCGGAAATTATTTTGTAATCACTATTAAACCTTTTTAGTTGCCAACCATGGACATAGTCTAGCAAGAGTTGACATAGCCTTGTGAGTCTATGCAGGCCAGGAGGTTCAAACAAATTGTAGAGACAAGCTTTGAAATTTGGCATGAAGCTTCATTTTGTAGATTCTTTAAACATCCTGAAACTCCAGCGATGAAGCGTTGAGCCCGTCACTCCAAAACACCCCTACAAGGGGTAAATGGTCTTTTACTTTTTCTTCAATAACTCTAAACTACGAATTTAGGAAAAAGTCACGAATAAAAATTGAAGAGGAAGAAAATTTCCCACCACATAGGTAAAGAACCAAAAATTTTAGAATTTCAGTGGCGCAGGTGCGAATTCTTTAATTTAGGAGGATTGTTTTAATAACCCACCATTCTGTCTTTAACTCCAAATGAAAGCATTTTTGAGATAAATCTCGAGACCAAAAAATTTATTAGGATACAAGTTCCTATAAAAACGATCTTTTTAATAAAGGTAAGTTACCAGTGGCGGAGATTTTTAAATGTGCGTTTATTACATTTTAAAAACATTGAATAAGAAAAATTACAGTTTTACAAATAATTTCCCATAAAATAGTTATATTGAAAAATTTACACGTAGCACATGTAACTGAACGAAGTACAACAG